>NC_081553.1:219820723-219845723 GCF_963082655.1 Stomoxys calcitrans
AAAAATTAAGAAAAAAATGAGAAAATAATGTAAAAAAAATTAAAAAAAAAATTTTAAAAAATTAAAAAAAAAATTAAAAAAAAAAATAAAAAAAAAGAAAAAAATTAGAAAAAAATTAAAAAAAAAAATAAAAAAAATAAAAAAGAATAAAAACAAAATAAAAAAATTTAAAAAAATATGTTAAAAAAAAGAAAAGAGACTTCAAAAAAATTTTATTAAATATAACCAAGCAAGAAAATATAAATTAATAAAAATGTTTAAATAAAGTAAAATAAAGCAAAATAGTTCAAAAGAAGGCAAGTATACGAATGCAATAAATTTTTAAAAAATAATATCCACAATGATATCGGTAGGCTAAACATAATTTCGAATATAAGAATCTTAAAATTTCGTAAAAAAATGTTCTCTCATATTTTTTGCAAATATTTCCAGTACTAATCACGTACTCATTTAATCTTCTTTTTCATTTTAGGTAAGTCTTCACAAACATATTAAATATCTGGTAACAGTAAGTAAGTAAAAAAGTAACTTTTATTTTTCCGTCTGAAAAAGATCATGACCAGGGCTGCGGAGGAATTTTTGCTCGACTCTGACTCCAAAGCAAAACTTTTTTCGACTCCGGAATAGATTTCTTAAAAATTGTAAACTTTCAGGTTTTTATAAATCGGAAATGGAAATAGGAAATGTCTTCAATTAAATTTTTCGAATTTTAAATAAGCTCATTTTTTCGAAAAGGTTGAAACCCGGTTTCAGGAAGAACCCTGTTTATTGATTATGCTAATATTTGCAAATTTTGCCCAAGAACATTCCACGAAGGAACAGGGGCAAACTTCTCACATATCAATGAGTGCAGTCCGATTCAAGTTTACGCTTAATGATAAGGGGCCTCCTTCTTTTAGCCGAGTCCGAAAAGCGTGCCGCAGTGCAACACCTCTTTGGAGAGAAGTTTTACATGGCATAGTACCTCACAAATGTCGCCAGCACTAGGAGGGTACAACCACCGCTGAAAATTATTTTCTGATGGTGTCGCCAGGATTCGAACCCATGCCGTCATAGGCGGACATGCTAACCTCTGCGCTGTGGTGGCCTCCGCTAATATTTACTATGTACAAATTAAACGTGGCATATTTAAGTGATTATAAAAACACCATTAAAAACATTATGCATTGTAGGAGGATTGTCATTACCATCGGCATTATTTATCTCAGCAGCTCTCTTAGCAAAAACCCCCAACAAGAGTTTCACTAATTGTTTGACATTGAATGGACTTTAAATCAATATTTACACAAATATTGATTTTGTAAAAAAAACGACTAAAAAGAAGCTAAGAATTGAAGTGCTGAGGAGATGCAACTCCATATATGATTCCCATGCAAATTTGCATATTTCATCGGTAGATTTTAATGGGTAAAGAAACAGTTACTCATTGTCTTTTGTTTTTCTTTATAATTTTTAAGCTGTTTGGAGTGCTTTTCGCCACTTCTTTATCATAATACTTTGCAGAGGTGTAAAAAAACCGCAAGGTTTATAAATTTAAAAATTAAATATATCCGAAAAGAAGATGATTTTTTAAAACCACTTGTATATAAAACAATTTCAAATTGTTTTATCGCAAATCACTTTCGAGAATTTACCATTTAATGCTATCAAACTGGCATAATAAATTCATTTTTATTTCCTTGTCACAAAAATTAACAAGACATTTACATGAAACTGAAAAACCACAAAGAAATTATTGCACCGTAATCAAGCGAAGTAGTTGGCTTCATCATCATCAAGTCCAACGTCAAACTTCAACATCAACAACAGCAGCAGCATCAGCATCATTATCTCTTCCATCAAGCAACCGACCGCATTAACCACTTTTGTGTAGATGCAGCAGATTGCTAGCAAACCCCTTTGGAGTTATCTCCTGCCTGCCAGTCTTGCACCTCTTCATCATCATAATAATCGTAATTCAAGAGATCATTCTTAAGAACAGTCCATTGTAAATTATGCACTGCGCAGTCTGTGACTAGTTTACATCTTTTTGCTGCCTACTGGAGGAGTCTAGTGCCACCATCCATACTTCCATTTATTCATACTTGATAACCTAACCCCAAGATCGTTTACAAATGCACTCAACAAAGTAAACAAAGATATGTTGAATGCTAGAGTGGGAGAACATTGTCATGATAGCGAAATTAAAAAGAAAACAAATTATCTGAGAACCCTTGATATTGTAGGGAATATTACACTCGAAGAAAGAAGACAGCAACTGAGTTGAACAAGTCTTAAACTCGGTCACAAAAAAATGTTCTCTGAGGCTGGCTTTTAACTGTTTTTTATACTCTACACCACCACTGTGGTACTTGATATAACTTTGTGTATTTGTTTACAACGCTTAGTAGGAGAGGTAAGGCTCTGGTCGGGCTTGTATGGAAAGTGCGGCCAAAAATACATCAAAGTCACATTTGTTACCCGATTTTACTGAAATTTGGAACGTTGAGTTGTACTATCGATGACCGAACCGAATATGGTCCAAATCGGACTATGTATCGATATAGCTGCCATATAGACCGATCTCCCGGTTTTTAGTCTTAAGCTCATAATTGCCTATTTATTACCCTGTTAATAAAACTTATATAGGCCAATCTGCCGTGACTACTTTCAGTTGTTCATAGTAATTTATCAATATTTTCACAAAAAATTTGCACTCTCACAAGCCCAAAACTGCCTGAATGAGCGTTCCAATGCTTTTGCGATATACCAGAAAGTTCTTAACTATTGTCTTGGCTAAAATTTTTGACTTAGTATTCGATCGAAAATCTCAATAGTTTGGCTGTTATAGGCCAAAATATCCAAAAAAAGAACGACCAAAGTCTGAGAAATCAACATCTGGAGGCTCGATTTTCACCGTATGGTCTAGGTATTTTTTTGCTCAGTACAATCCCAAAAATCCGAAACGTGAAGGGCCCATTAAGATTTTTCTCCTTCCATACTAATCGCCCCAGCGTAAAAATCTAAGACGATCTAGACATGTCCGTCCGTCTGTCTGTTGAAATCACGCTACAGTCTTTAAAAATAGAGATATTGAGCTGAAATTTTGCACAGATTCTTTTTTTTGTCCTTAAGCTGGTTAAGTTCGAAGATGGGCTATATCGGACTATATCGTGATATAGCCCCCATACAGACCGATCCGCCGATTTAGGGTCTTAGGCCCATAAAAGCCACATTTATTATCCGATTTTGTTGAAATTTGGGGCAGTGAGTTGTGTTAGGCCCTTCGACATCCTTCGTCAATTTGGCTCAGATCGGTTCAGATTTGGATATAGCTGCCATATAGACCGATCCTCCGATTTAGTGTCTTAGGCCCATAAAAGCCACATTTATTATCCGATTTCGCTGAAATTTGGGACAGTGAGTTGTCCTAGGCCCTTCGACTTCCTTCATTAAATTGGACCAGATCGGTGAAGATTTGGATATAGCTGCCATATAGACCGATCCTCCGGTTTAGGGTCTAAGGCCCACAAAGCTACATTAATTATCGGTCCAGATTTGGATATAGCTGCCATATAGACCGATATCTAAGTTTTAGGTTTTGGGGCTATAAAAGACGCATTTATTGTCCGATGTCGCTGAAATTTGAGACAGGGAGTTTGGTTAGGCTCTTCGACGTCATTCTTCAATTTTGCCCAGATCGGCCCAGATTTGAATATAGCTGCCATATAGACCGATCTGACGATTTAAGGTTTAGGGCTCATAAAAAAGGGTATTTATTGTCCGATTTCGCCGAAATTTAGGACAGTGCTTTGTGTTAGGCTCTTCGACATGTTTATGCAACTTGGGCCAAATCGGTCCAGATTTGGATATAGCTGCCATGTAGACCGATATCTCGATTTAAAGTCTTGGCCCCATAAAAGGCGCATTTATAATCCGATTTCACTGAAATTTTACGCGGTGACTTATGTTCGGCTTTTCGACATCCGTGTCGTATATAGTTCAGATCGGTATGAGGTATATGAGTATAAGGTATGGAATTTTCACCGAATTTTGATGAAAGGTGGTTTACATATATAACCGAGGTGGTGGGTATCCAAAGTTCGGCCCGGCCGAACTTAACGCCTTTTTACTTGTTTTTTAATTTATTTTTTTTATTTATTTTTTTTTATTTATTTTTTTTATTTATTTTTTTTATTTATTTTTTTTATTTATTTTTTATTTATTTTTTTTATTTATTTTTTTTATTTATTTTTTTTTTTTATTTTTTTTTATTTATTTTATTTATTTTTTTTATTATATATTTTTTTATTTATTTATTTTATTTATTTATTTATTTTAATTATTTTTTTTTTATTTTTTTATTTATTTTTTTATTTATTTTTTTATTTATTTTTTTATTTTTTTTTATTAATTTTTTCTTATTTATTTTTATTTATGTTTTTTTTATTTATTTTTTTTATTTATTGTTTTTTTTATTTATTGTTTTTTTTATTTATTGTTTTTTTTATTTATTGTTTTTTTTATTTATTTTTTTTATTTATTGTTTTTTTTTTATTTATTGTTTTTTTATTTATTTTTTTTTATTAATTTATTTATATTTTTATCAATTTTTTTATCTATTTTTTTATTTATTTTATTTCGAAGGAGTAACGCTAGCTGCTTGAAATTTTGCACAAATACTTCGTATTAGTGTAGGTCGGTTGGAATGGTAAATGGGCCATATCGGTCCATGTTTTGATATAGCTGCATTATAAACCTATCTTGGGTCTTGACTTTTTGAGCCTCTAGAGGGCGCAATTCTTATCCGATTGGAATGAAATTTTGCACGACGTGTTTTGTTATGATATCCATAACAAAAAATTTTTTATTTTTTTTAATTTTTTATACATTTTTTTTTAATTTATTATTATTTTGTTTTAATTTATTACTATTTTTTTTTAATTTATTATTATTTTTTTTTTAATTTATTATTATTTTTTTTTAATTTATTATTATTTTTTTTAATTTATTATTATTTTTTTTAATTTATTATTATTTTTTTTAATTTATTATTATTTTTTTTTAATTTATTATTATTTTTTTTTAATTTATTATTATTTTTTTTTAATTTATTATTATTTTTTTTAATTTATTATTATTTTTTTTTAATTTTTTATTATTTTTTTTAATTTTTTTTTTAATTTTTTATTATTATTTTTTCAATTCTTTTATTATTTTTTTTTAATATTTTTTATTTTTTTTTTTTTTAATTTTTTATTTTTTTTTTAATTTGTTATTATTTTTTTTTAATTTTTTTTTATTATTTTGTTTAATTTTTGTTACTATTTTTTTTTATTTTTTTTTAATATATTTTTATTTAAAATTTTTTTTTGCGTTTATTTTTTATTTATTTATGTTTATTTTGTATTTATTTGTGTTTATTTTTTATTTTTATATTATATTATTCTAGCCATGTCTGTCCGTCTGCTCATCTTTCTAGTCGCTAAAATTTTAAATAATTACTTCTCATTAATGTAGGTCGGTTGGTATTGCAAATGGGCAAATCGGTTCTCATTTACATATAGCTCCGATATAAACCGATCGCTAGATTATACTTCTTGAGATTTTAGAGAGCCAATTCTTTTCAGGTTTGGCTGAAAATGTTACAAGTTGTACTAAGTATGATTTCAATCGTCTAAAACCTGATATAGCTCCCATATAAAACGATCTCCCGAATGTACTTCCTGAGCCTCTAGATGCGTTTTTTGATTTATTTTTCTTTTGACCTCCAACATATATATCAAGTAAGGTTCCAATCGGTTTATTTATTTTCTTCACCCCATGGTAGGCAATTAAATTGAAAGGTGCTACGTTAAGTATACTTATGCCTATCAAAACCCATTCACCCATCAACATCCGATCCACATATTCCTATATGTTAATATAGCCCCGGTTTAACTTCTTGAGACTAACACCGACTACTACCCTGGTAGATTCATAAATAGAAATAGTCCCATTTGAACCTGGAGAAATGATGTATTTAGAACATATTTTCAAATAATCTAATTTGACAAGTATTTTATAATATTTCATACTTTAAGTTTAAAAAATCATGTTACCAGCCAAGTTTAGCTCTAATTATTCACGCTCGTTTTTTTTACAAAAGATTGAAAGACCAAAGCAAATCGCATCAAAGCCGTCTAGTTAGGCAGCCACTGCATCTTGAGTGGGTGCACAGAAAGGGAAAGTAAAGGGGTTGATTTTGTTGCTGGCCTTGCTGGTTCTGGGCAATTGTTCTTTTGTAATTAATGTACCAAAGGCAAAAAACATTACCCCCTTCAATGTCACAATAAAAGAAAAATAAGCAAATACCCGTTATTATTGTATAAATCAAACAAGCGAATACAGCGGAACAACCAAACAACCTACCCTTAGATGAATCAGGTTGGATGGAAATTTTGTAGTGGCCCAAACGTCCGTCAACCACTTGTAATTATAGTCATCCAGCAAAAATGCACTTAATTCATTTTTGTGGCAGTTGTATGCAAAATTTATTTTATTTGCTTTTTTTCCCCCTCCTTCTGATGTTCTGATGTTGCGCCTAGGAGGCTTGCTGAAGAGTCTGCTGTCTAAAGTATGGCGAATTGCAATGTTTTGCATGTCGACTAAGGGTTAGCCAGTAAATGTGTGAGTGAATGGCTGTCATGAACGACCCCCTTTAAGCCTTTGGAAACTCCATACATCCTATGTAGACATCAAGAGTGTCAATAATGTCTGCGCTAAGTCTTGCAAAAAAAAAAAAAAGTAGCTCCCAACCGCCCACACAACGCCAGAGAAATGTAAAATTATAACCCCCAGGCTGGTCATGTGGGAATTGTCATGTTTTAATGGGATAATATGGATGAGCAGACATAAATCCCCACTTCTTCTTTTAATTTTCGAACGTGCATATTTTCACTTTTTGTTTATGGCTCGTGTCTGGAGGCCATCACCATCATCATCTCCTGCACTCTACTGTGTCTCGAAAAGTCTAAAGTCAAAAAATGCTAAATGTAGGGGGGGCTATTCTCAGTCACTTTGGACTTCAAGCCTGATGAGAAGGGCCTGCCGATGGGGTTGCGAACAATGCAAATTCCATTTAATAACACGTCATTAAATTGTAAAGCCCAGCGGCGTTTATAAATTGCATTTGTTACAAAACTTGTCGTCTCTTAGAATATCACAACAACAACCACCCAAAACTGTACCAAGTAGTGAAACCATTTGCAATTCCCTGAGACCATTTACCTGCCAAAGGCAAGAAGTGAAACCATTGTCTCTCTTCATTGGGGGTGTTTCCTGACATTTCTACGCACTTTTGCGAACGGAAATTATTTATTGAGGTGTTAGAAAACAACGGCGGAAGTGTATATCAATCGAACACGCAATCAATTTTTGATTTTTCTGCAAAAGAAAATTGAAAACACTTGCTTAGAAGTTTTTATGCACACATGGCAATTTCTCAGGAATATTGACTGTACGGGCAAATTACTGAGATGATGTCATACGCTCTTGTTGCTAAAATTAGTTATGAATCGTTCAAGGTGAAAATAACGGGAATACGGAATAACTTAGGGCTATAAATATTTTTTTAATAATTTCATGTAACAAGGTCCTGTGCTGTTGCGGATATTAATCCGCCCCATGCTACTATGGCAATTCTCTAAGCCAGCAATCGGCTTGATGTGCACTCTAAATACTAAAAAGTAACCTTGAAAAAAACGAGCTCAGGAATTCCGTGCTTACTTCAAAATCCCTAATTGTTCTCTATACCAAGTCCCTAAGTCAGTTCTTGTCTGGTATTGCGTCCCCATCTAAATGCCGTTGCCTGTTAGCCGCGAAAGACAGGCACTGACATTAGAAAAGCACCAACGTCTAATCATCTTCCCCACATGCTGTACGCAGGCTATCACTTACCGACCGTTAAGCAGTTCCACAGGGTTGCATACGTATTCTTCGTTCACGCCTTTTTATCTCGGACTATGTTGACCCGAAAGACTTCGGGTTAACCCGAAAGGCTTCGGGTTATTGAGAGCAGTCCTCTGATCTGATTCCCCCTTACTCCGCTATGGACCCGCACCCAAACGATGCGTATTTTGCCATCCTCAGAGAAGACATTAATCACCTTCTAACACTGCAAGACTGTTCGTGACCTTACCGTCCTTGTTGTTATTGCTTTTTTTTTGGCAATTTATCTGTCCGTAAAGATGTTCACACTCGACGTACGCGCGTTAGCACCATACCACCTCACTCATTCCGTGATCGCTCGGATCTCCGCCTGTAGGACCATATTGTGGTCAGCCAGTCTAAAACCGATTTAAGTCCCTGGGTTCTCAATGTAGACCCCCCCCGGCTCACTCTGTCCTCTAGCTTTGATCCATCCGTGTAACATGATCTTCCAGATGGCAATATTAGGGATACGTCAGTCCAAGACTCTGCCGCTTACAGCAGTGGATCGCACTCGACCTCAAGTGTCATCTCAGGTATCCTGCTCCTTCCAGATTTCCTATCGTCGCTTCGATTATACCGCTATGGTATGAGCTGGTCCCATCCTCAATCCATGCTCCCATTGCTTTAAGTCTCATAGCCGCAGTTGCTGCCTCACACTTAATCTGTATGTCAATGGGTAGGATATCTAGAATAGTCTCCAGTGCCCTAGTGGGCGTGGTTCTCATCACTTCGCCTATGCCAAGACTACATTTTCTCTGAACCTGTTGTATGGTCCTTATGTTGCACTTTTTTTTCATAGCAGTCCATCAAACTACTGAGGCGTAAGTAAGTATTGGTCTAATCACGCTCCTGTAGAGTCAGTGGACTATCCTCGGATTCAGATCTCATTTCGAGCCTACGGCCCGTCTACTTAGTGCTCAACATCTGTGAGCCTTCTCAGTACGCTCCTGAATGTGACCATTCCAATTCAGTTTCCTGTCCAAGATCACACCTAAGTATTTGACCTTGTCAAAATCGATATTAAAGAAACGTGGTGCTTTAAATTGGACCCACCTCCGTCTTTCACGTGAACAGGCATATTTCAGTCTTCTTTGTGCTAACGTTGAGACCTCTGGGTCTAACCCAGTCATATACCATATGCGAGACCCTTTCGGCCCTTCTGCATAGCTGGTTCGGATCCTTACTCCTTGGAAGTATTATAACATTGTCGGGTTCAAATCCTTTCTCAGTCAGCATCCGTAATAGGTCATTTATGGACCTATTACAGCCATAGGAGTGGCGATAAATTGTCCTGCTGTGGCGTGCTCTTATATTTAGGCCATGGAACACACAATTTATCCCCCTTTTCCTTAGCATATGGTTTGTCCAGTCTCTAAGGATCTCCTTACTCGCTTTCAGAAATAGCCTTGTCTTATCTTGCTTTCAGTAATAGCCTTGTCTTCTCCTGTGCTCTAAGGATCTCCTTACTTGTTTTCAGTAATAGCCTTATCTTCTCACGATCCGGATATGCCAATCAGTGTTGCCACTCAAGAAAATTATTTTCTATTATTTAAGAAAAATTCTACCGAACCCGACCAAAACCTACCAAATGTTCTACAAGACGTAGAGTTGGCCATTGGGAACACATCAAGCTGCAAATTGCAAATTTTGCCCATGAACATTCCACTAAGGAACAGGGGCAAACTTCTCACATATCAATGAGTGCAGTCCGATTCAAGTTAAATCTCAATGACAAGGGGCCTCCTTTTTATAGCCGAGTCCGTACGGCGTGCCGCAGTGCGACACCTATTTGGAGAGAAGTTTTACATGGCATAGTACCTCACAAATGTTGCCAGCATTAGGAGGGGAAAACCACCGCTGAAATTTTTTCTGATGGTTTCGCCAGGATTCGAACCAAGGCGTTTAGCGTCATAGGCGGACATGCTAACCTCTGCGCTACGGTGACCCCCACATTACACACGTTGTTACACGTCGAAATACTTATCTGCGATCCCCATATATTCTGGATCGTCTCCACATTCTGAGTCGAACTAGCTTTGTCCGTCCGTCCGCCTATCGAAATCACGATAGCAGTCGAACGCGTAGAGCTAACAGCATGAAATTTTGCACAGATTTATTATTTCTGATGTAGGTCGCTGGGGATTGCATATGGGCCATATCGGTTCAGATTTGGATATAGCCCCCATATAAACCCGATCCCCCGATTTGACTTCTTGAGCCCATAGGAGCCTCAATTTTCATTCGATTTTGCTTAAATTTGGAACACAGATTTGTGTTATGACTTCCAACATCCATTTCCAGTATGATCCGAATCGGTCTATAAACAGATACAGCCCCCATATAAACCCGATCCCCCGATTTGACTTCTTGAGCCCATAGGAGCCTCAATTTTCATTCGATTTTGCTTAAATTTGGAACACAGATTTGTGTTATGACTTCTAACATCCATTTCCAGTATGATCCGAATCGGTCTATAAACAGATACAGCCCCCATATAAACCGATTCCCGGTTTTGACTTGTTCAGCCCTTAGAAGCCTCAATTTTCATCCGGTTTGGCTGAAATGTGGAAAGACTTCAATTATGACTTCCAAAATCCTTGACTGGTATGATCCGAATCGGTCTATAAACAAATTTAGCCCCCATATAAATTGATCCCCGGATTTGACTTCTTGAGCCTTAGAAGCCTCAATTATCATCCGAATTGGCTGAAATCTGGATCGAAGACTTCAATTATGACTTCCAACCTCCATGGCAAGTATGATCCAAATCGGTCTTTAAACAGATATAGCCCCCATATAAACCGATTCCAGGACTTGACTTCTTCAGACCTTAGAAGCCTATATTTTCACCTGATTTGACTGAAATTTGGTCCAAAATTCCATTTTATGACTTACAACATCAGTGCCAAGTTTTATCCGAATTAGTCAATAGGGTGATAACGGCCCCCTCTAGTACCGATGCCCCGATTTGACTTCTGGAGACCGAAATAATTAAAATACAAACTCAGTTAATAAGGGTACATTTTTAGCGGTATTCCTGGATTCGGCCTGTCCGAACTTAGCACGCTTTTAATTGTCAAGGCTATAAAGTTCTAGATCGTCGTTATTCATATAGGATTTAGACATGTCCGTCTCTATATTGGTTAAAAATCACTCTACAGCCAGAAGTTCAAAGATGGCCTATATCTTGATATAGCACCCTTTATACCGATCTCCCGATAAGAAATCTTGAGTTCATAAAGCCGTATTTTTGCCCAGATTTCAATTAACAACCGTGCCGAGTTTGGATAAGCGTTCTACCGATTTAAGTGTTTGAGCCCAGAAATGCACTTTTACTTCCCATTTTCACCATTATAGCGAGATGCATGTACCCCTCAACTTTTGAGTATAGACCAGATTTGACCATATTTCTATGCAGCTGCCACATAGCCCTATTTTTCGATTGAAAGCATTGAACTCACAAAAGCGGCATTTTTTATCCAGAATTTACGAAGTTTGGAAGATATCCCTTAACACTCGTACCAGCAGTTACGGTCAATATCAGAACTTACTCCCTTTTTCTTGATATTTGAAGCAATGAGGCCCTTTATTACTCCCTGGCCCCTTGCTATCCTTGGCTTAAATCTGCACATTGGGAAAAATCTACCAAAAATTGAGGTCAGCCTACCAACCTACCAAGAGAATAAAAAACCACAAATTTTGGTAGGCCCCTACCAAAAAAGGCAACACTGATCCCTATAGGATTTTCGTATACAATTTCGTTGTTTCTTAGTTTTACATGCGAGTTCGCCGCCCACGCCCTTAACTAGAACTACGTTGCCCAGTTTATTGTCGGCAGTTTTCTGGTCTTCACGGCCAAATCGTCTGTTTCTCCATTCACCCATTAAGGCCTAACAGAATGAACGCGTTGAAGAGCGTCGCAATCCTGCAACCAAATGTTAAGGAAGCAACTCGCAAAAGTTAACAAATTTTTAACTTTGACGACTAAAAACACTACTTGTGGCTACATATTGGGTTGCCCAAAAAGTAATTGCGGATTTTTTAAAAGAAAGTAAATGCATTTTTAATAAAACTTAGAATGAACTTTAATCAAATATACTTTTTTTACACTTTTTTTCTAAAGCAAGCTAAAAGTAACAGCTGATAACTGACAGAAGAAAGAATGCAATTACAGAGTCACAAGCTGTGAAAAAATTTGTCAACGCCGACTATATGAAAAATCCGCAATTACTTTTTGGGCAACCCAATGGAATGACGCTCGCCTCAAGCGTCAAAGTTGAAAATTTATTTAACTTTTCCGCACTGCTTTTTTGTAATTTGTTTGTAGAGTTCCATTTTTGCAATGGAACGCTCAAAGACAAAGCTCAACGAGCTCATTCTGGTTTGGCCGTTATAGTTCCATCCCCAGAAAAGGCATTAATCTCTTTCTTACACTCCAGAACTGTTTGTAACCTTACCGTGCCGGTTGTTATTTTCCTGATGACCAGTTTACTGTCCGTATTCGATATTCAGACTCGGAAGTCCTCGCTTGACACCATACCACCTCACGCATTGCATGTTCACCCCGATTTCCGCCTGCAGGTCTATGTAATGGTCAGACAGTTGAAAACAGATCTCAGTCCCTAGACCCCCAGACCCACTATGACCTCTAGCTTTGATCCATCCGTGTAGCATGATCTTCCAGACGGCAACACCAGAGTTCCATCAATCTAAAACTGTGCCGTCAGCAGCAGTGCGTCGCACTTGACCTAAAGTGTATTCTCGGGTATTCGAATGGAAGAATGGAAACCTCATCCATTCTTCCCAGGTTTCCCATCGTTGCCTCGATGATAACGCTATGGAGTACCCTATCCTTCAATTTTCACAATTTGTGAAAATTTCAAGGAATTTGGTCCTCTCATCCCATTAATGAAAATTTACACCATAATTACTCAATTGTAAATTATTAATTTGTCATATTTAATGGAGGTGAATAAACCCTTTTGAACAATGAAAACGCCGCGAACATTGCAAAATGTTTAATCAAGCCAGACAGAGAGACAGTCTCGACCACACCTCAACACATCATCATCTTCATCATGAGCGTTGTGATAATTCCAGCGAAATACGCAGGAAATTGGTTGGTCGCACAAAAAACTAAAAAATAAGACAAATCAAATTGAAAAAAAAAATATATATCGCAAAATTATAATCATATATTCATCCCCATGCAGAAAAACCAGTGAACAAGCAATCGAGTAAATATTCATGTATCCAACCATACTATCTATCCATCTATCCACCCATCCAATCCAGACAATTGCCCAATGCAAGAACAAAGACTGCCAACTAAATGACAATCTGCTACCTACCTACTGACAATGTCGTGGACAAAGACAGCTTTTTCTGCCTTTTCAAACGCCACAACTGCTCTGCCAACACTTTTGTTTAAGTTGTCACAACAAAGAGTTAGTAGAGCTTGTTTGTCCATTTGTCCCCATCTAACTCTTCTTGTCTACCACCACCTACCACCTCTTTTAGAAGACAAAATCATTTGCTCGCTGCATTGAGTCTATATTTCATTGCAAGCTTTGAAGTTGGTGAACTATATATGCGCTGCTCTTCACCTCTGTTTGATAGATGGATAGTTCGATGATACTGACTGTTACAGTTGGTTGGCTCCATCGCAAATATAACTTTGTTCGTGAATACATCTCATCAAAGGCACATGGTCATGGACGGAAGCTGTTATGTTTATGTTTCAATGATTGGTAGTTGGAGGAAATCTAATTTCAAAGATAAATGTTTCTCCCACAAACTTAGACGGTACCATACCATAAACATGGTGAGATCGCAAAAATGCAGTGATTAGGGTTCATTAACCAATTTTTGCTTAAGGCTTTAAAAGTGAAATAGCTCAGCCCCCCGATAAACCACTAGAAAATGTAGAATGGACTATATCTTGATAAAGCCCTCATATATACCGGTTTGGCGATTCAAGTTATTATCCCGAAAAAAACGCAATTGTTACTTGATTTCGTTAACGTTTGGTACAAATTCTTTTACCTTTCACAACCACTATATCTATATCTGGTTATAGTTGCCTACTGAATAAGATCTTGGACCCAAAAACGCTCATATTTTACCCAATTTCGCTGAAATTTGTCACAGTGAGTTGTGTTAGGCCATTAGACACCCGTACCGATCATGACCCATATATAATAGAATATGTCATTATTTAAAGTCTTTGCTTTTTTTGTTTTTATTGTAATTTTGTTTTTTTAACATCTTTAAATTTTTTTTTTTAACTTTTTATACCCTCCACCATAGGATGGGGGGTATACTAATTTCGTCATTCTGTTTGTAACTGCTCGAAATATTCGTCTGAGACCCCATAAAGTATATATATTCTTGATCGTCGTGACATTTTATGTCGATCTAGCCATGTTTGTCCGTCCGTCCGTCTGTCTGCCGAATGCAAGCTAACTTCCGAAGGAGTAAAGCTAGCCGCTTGAAATTTTGCACAAATACTTTTTATTAGTGTAGATCGGTTGGTATTGTAAATGGGCCATATCGGTCCATGTTTTGATATAGCTGCCATTGAAACCGATCTTGGGTCTTGACTTCTTGAGCCTCTAGAGTGCGCAATTCTTATCCGATTGGAATGAAATTTTGCACGACGTGTTTTGTTATGATATCCAACAACTGTTTCAAGTATGGTTCAAATCGGTCAATAACCTGATATAGCTGCCATATAAACCGATCTTGGGTCTTGACTTCTTGAGCCTCAAGAGTGCGCAATTCTTACCCGATTGGAATGAAATTGTGCACGACGTGTATTGCTATGATATCCAACAAGTGTGCCAAGTATAGTTCAAATCGGTTCATAACCTGATATAGCTGTCATATAAACCGATCTTGGGTCTTAACTTCTTGAGTCTCTAGAGGGCGCAATTTTTATCCGATTTGAATGAATTTTTGCACGAAGTATTTTGTTATGATATCCAACAACTGTGCCAAGTATGGTCCAAATCGGTTCATAACCTGATAAAGCTTTCATGTAAACAGATCTGGGGACTTGACTTCTTGAGCTTCTAGAGGGCGCAATTCCTATCCGATTTGGCTGAAATTTTGCATGACGTATTTTATTCTTACTTTCAACAACTGTGTCAAATAAGGTTAAAATCGGTTCATAACCTGATATAGCTGCCATATAAACCGATCTGGGATCTTGACTTCTTGAGGTCGGAAGTATTATCCGATTTGCCTGAAATTTTAATTATTTTGTTTTATACCCTCCACCCTATGATGGGGGTTTACTAATTTCGTCATTCTGTTTGCAACTCCTCGAAATATTCGTATAAGTCCTGACTTAAATCGACTTAAAATGTCATGATCTTCATGACATTTTAAGTCGATCTAACCATGTCCGTCCTTCCGTCTGTCTGCCGAAAGCACGCTAACTTTCGAAGGAGTAAAGCTGGCCGCTTGAAATTTTGCACAAATAAATCTATTAGTGTATAAACCGCTCATGGATCTTGACTTCCTGAGCCACTAGAGGGCACAATTTTTATGTGATTTGGTTGAAATTTTGCATGAGGTGTCTTGTTATGATTTCCAACAATTATGCCAAGTATGTTTGAACATGGTTCATAACCTGATATAGCTGTCATATAAACCCATCTGGGATCTTGATTTCTTGAGCCACTAGAGGCACAATTTTTATCTGATTTGGTTAAAATTTTGCATGAGGTGTTTTGTTATTATGCCATGTATGTTTGAACTCGGTTCATAACCTGATATAGCTGTCATATAAACTGATCTGAGTCTTGACTTCTTGAGCTTCTAGAGGGCACAATTCTTATCCGATTTGACTGAAATTTTGCACGACGTGTTTCGCTATGACTTACAACAACTGTGCTGAGTATGTTTGAAATCGGTTCATAACCTGATATAGCTGTCATATAAACCGATCTGGGTCTTGACTTCTTGAGCCAATAGAGGGTGCAATTCTTAGCCGTCTGAAATTTTGTACAACGGTTTCTCCCATGACCTTCAACGTGTCATGTGTGTCAAATATAGTATGAAGCGGTCAATAGTCTGATACATCTCCCATATGAACCGATCTTCCTAATTATTTTCTTTTATCCTTTATTTGCCTAAAACAGATATCGGGGAAAAAACCTACAAATGCGATCCATGGTGGAGGGTATGTAAGATTCGGCCCGGCCGAACTTGGCACGTTTTGACTTGCTTTTGTATTTTTTATATATATATTTTTTTTGTAATTTTTTTGTAATTTTTTTGTATATTTTTTTTTTATTTTTTATATAATTTTTTATTTAATAATATTTCCAGATCGGGTTATGATCTTTTGATTGCTTTTTATTTTTTTTTTCTTTTTAATTATATATATTTTTTTTTATTTTTTTTTTTTTAATTATATATATATATTTTTTTTTATTTTTTTTTTTATTTTTTTTTATTATATTTTATTAAATTTTTTTTTATTATATATACTTTTTTTTAGAATTAAAATGTAAAGTTTTCAATCACATAATGTAGGGTTCCCTGACTCTAATATCCTTCTATTGTCTGGTAGCAATAAAAGAATAAAAAAAAATAACAGCAACTAAGCAAATATTTTTGCAAAACTTGCATCTAATTAGGCCTGTAAACAATAGTCATAATGATTGTGGGTAAGTTAATAAAATTGCCTTGTATGACTGCCGACTTTGGTACGCAGGCATGCAAATAAATTTCAAATATCCCATAAAAAGGAAAACAAATCGTTAAAAATTTGTTGGCCTTTTTTTTTAGAGGCGGTTATGTACAGCAGAGTGTAGGATTCAAAGAGGAAGCAGTTGCTTAAGGTTTGTTTGTGTATGCAAAGCAGCTTCTGGGCAATATTTGCTTACACTCTAACTCTTAAAAGGTACATAAAATAAAATGGGCAGCTTAAAAGTGCTATTGGATAGTTGAGGTTTTTCAAATGAGCCATTAGAAAAAGTTAATCGCTGTTTTTTACTTCAATTAAACAAACAAAACAAAAACGTACCCATGTAGCTCCAATAAGGTGTAAGGCAAAAAAAGTAAGAGTATTAAATGCTCATGGCAACATGAAACCCTCTTTTCGAAGAATTGTAAAAAGAGACCTTACTTAACAACTTAATCGGTATTAAGTCGAGCTAAAAACATAAAAGTTCTCATTGGTCGATGATTATTGGTGGTTTGGCTTCCATCATATCAACTCCTCGTGCATTGCTAATCCCTTTCGCTTTCCCCCTTGGTGGGTGTGGATATTAAAGTCTTTGCCAAACTGCAGCAGGTTACTGCATTCACATTCATCCAAAGTAACCAATTGTTATGCAAAATGCGTTGTCGCTTGATGGCACGGTGTTGGTTGGTATCCAGAGATAGTGTCTGTGGTTCGTGGTTCCTTAAGGAATAGTAATTCTTTCATATTGGTTTACCTAGGGGATAGTGCTAAAATAGCTACGAGGTAGGAATTATAAGAAATTCAAAAAAATATGGCAAGTTTTTTTCCCGAGTAACGGAACAGCAAGGATATCTCTCTCATATTGAACAGTGCTGTCGCGGGTTTAAGTTCTAGTCTTTTTATAGTCGAGTCTGAATTTCGTGCCGCTGAGTAATATCTTCTCGTAGACTAGTATAAGATGGGTTCCACAATCTGCATCATCAGTGTCTCTGCGACTACATAGTCCAATGTCGTCTGCGTTCAGCGACATTCAACATCAGTGCCCCCCTTCTACCACTTTTTTTTGTAACCATGCGAATGGTGTGTTGATAGACAAAATACCATCGCTAAAAAAGCATTTCGTGCTTAAGATATGTGAAAATAAGGTCAATGCAGGTGTTTTCTGCCTCCAACACTTTCGAAGAAAATTAGGGTGTCTATATAATTCATAGAATATTTGCACACTTTCGGTAATACTCAATTCACCAAACTTTTTGTTTTAAAACCTTGAAATTCACAGCGATTTGAAGTGTGTACAATGGAATTACTACTTCTCTTTAATTCTTTTTATAACGCAAAAATAAATGTGTCAAAGTATTTAACCTTAATTGACAAAATAAAGTCCATCAAGTCAACATTCTCGTACTCATGTACGTATCCGTTTTTTTTTGTCAATTTTTGATTGCAATGACATCACCTTCTTATCCAAAGGATTAAGGCATCGCTATGAGTTTTGAGTTTAACTCACACGCAATGTTGTGACTTCTATTGTGAAGATTTTATCTGAAAAAGGCTAGGGTATGGCCAGAACATTTAACATGACAAGTTGACATAAATTTAACGGAAAAAGGACATTTTGCCACTTTAACACAATACATTTTTGCGTCCGTTAAATTCTTTGTATAATTATAATGTTTTAAATTAGGTTTAGGGTATTGAGTTCACCAAAAGATGCGTTTAGGACACGATTTTTCTTAAATGTAGATGGTGGGTTGTAATACTATTATATATTAAAATTTTGTATATTTATTTTGAGGAATATTCTTTATATTTATACATTTATCTTCTTCAACCTAACCTATTTTATTTATATATATTTTTTTATTGTTCATTACTTCTATTAATTTTTTCATAATTTTTTTTTTTGTATATTTTTTTAATCTTACTTTCTTTCTTTAATTTAATTTAATTTTTTGTTTTTAGTTTTATTATAATTTTATTTTTTTAGTTTAGTTATAATTTTATTTTTTTAGTTTAGTTATAATTTTTTTTTTTAGTTTAGTTATAATACTATTTAATGTTTTTTTTTATTTTAATGTTTTTTTTATTTAATTTTTTTTTTATTTTTAATGTTTTTTTTATTTTTAATATTTTTTTGTTTTTAATGTTTTTTTATTTTTAATGTTTTTTTTTATTTAAATGTTTTTTTTTATTTAAATGTTTTTTTTGTCATTTTTTTTTATTTAATTTTTTTTTTATTTTTAATGTTTTTTTTATTTTTAATATTTTTTTGTTTTTAATGTTTTTTTATTTTTAATGTTTTTTTTTATTTAAATGTTTTTTTTTATTTAAATGTTTTTTTTGTTTAAATGTTTTTTTTTTATTTAAATGTTTTTTTTTTATTTTTTGTTTTTTTTATCTTTTTTGTTTTTTTTTATTTTTTATGTTTTTTTTTATTTTTTGTTTTGTTTATTTTTTTTTTTTTTATTTTTTATTTTTTTTTATTTTTAATTTTTTTTTTAATTTTTTTTTTTAATTTTTTTACTGTTTTTTTATTGTTAATTTTTTTACTTTTTTTTTAATTTATTTTTAATTTTTAATGTTTATTTTATATTAAATGTTTTTTTATTTGTAATGTTTTTTTATTTTTAATTTTTTTTTTTTTTATTTTTAATTTTTTTACTTTTTTTAATTTATTTTTAATTTTTAATGTTTATTTTATATTTAATGTTTTTTATTTGTAATGTTTTTTTATTTTAAAAGATTTTTTTTTACCTAATGATTTTTTTTATTTTTAATGATTTTTTTTTATTTTTAATGATTTTTTTTTATTTTTAATGATTTTTTTTATTTTTAATGATTTTTTTTTATTTTTAATGATTTTTTATTTTTTTTTTTATTTTTAATTTTTTTTTATTTTTTTTTTTTTTTATTTTTAGTGATTTTTTATTTTTTTTTTATTTTTAATGATTTTTTATTTTTTTTTATTTTTAATGATTTTTTATTTTTTTTTTTTTATTTTTAATGATTTTTTATTTTTGTTTTATTTGTAATGATTTTAATATTATTTATTAATTCGTTATTTATTTTTTTAAGTTATTGTTTTGTAAAATTTTTTATTGTTTTTGTTGTTCGATTTTTTTTTGTCCAGCTGAAACCAATAGGGTTTGTTATTGTTTCGATTTAAAATAGAAAGCAAAAAAAAAACCTTTTTTAGGTTTTGGGCAAAATGTGGTTGCTTTTAATGCATTGGGAAGGCTATCAGTCCATTTTTCCCAAAAAGATTACATTGCTCCCACCTACCACTACTCACTAATTTTTTTAAGTTTTTTTTATTATATTATTTTAGTTATTATTTTTTTAATTAAATTTTAGTTATTATTTTTTTAATTAAATTTTAGTTATTATTTTTTTAATTAAATTTTAGTTATTATTTTTTTAATTAAATTTTAGTTATTATTTTTTTAATTAAATTTTAGTTATTATTTTTTAATTAAATTTTAGTTATTTTTTTACATAATTTTTTTTAATAACTTTTTTTTAATATTTATTTTAAGTAATTTTTTTTAAATAATCTTTTTATTTAATATTTTTTTTTTAATAATTTCTTTTTAATAATTTTTTAAACAACTTTTTTTTTTATTATTATTTTTTTTAAATATATTATGTTATTTTTTTAAATTAATTTTGTAATTACTATTTTTTTTAATTTGTCCAGGAACATTCCGTTAAGAACTTCTCACATATCAATGAGAGCTATCCGGTTCAAGGTGAAGAGCCATGAAAGGATATCTTCTTTTTATAGTGGTATCCGAACGGCATGTCGCAGTGCAACATGTGCTTTTTGAGAGAAGTTTAGTAGAAGCTTAGACCTTGTATGCTCATAATTTTTCTCTAATATTTATACATCCCTCGTTCTTCTGCTTACAAAAAATGTAAACCTATGCCAATAGGTTTTTTTGTAACGCATAATATGGAATTCAATGTACACCAATGAAAACCTGCAGCTTGGAAAATACTTTTGCCAACTCTTGGCTTGGTCAATGATCTTTAACCCATATCAGTGTGTTGAATGTTTTGTTTTTGGATAGATGGGTGTTGTGGATGGGGGTTTCGAATTAACAACGTGATTAATTGTTGACGAGCGCCTGATATGTAATAGATGAATGATAAAACAAACAGACGTAAACTAACTGCCACCAACACTATCCACCAAAAGTGTTAAGGAGTAACTCGAGTGACTGAGGGTCAAGAGGAGAGTGCAGAGAAGACCTATGGGTCGATTTGTTGGTGGCTATCATTGACAATTTGTCTAAATCAGCAACTTTTCTAAATGTTCAAGTGCTAATCTCATTAGAATACTACATTGTTGATCCCCCAGTGTGAGGGAGTCTTTGTCGGGAGGGTAGTTGAATAGGAAAAAAAAAAACAAATCAACTGTGTGTTTATTCCCTTGCTTTCTTCTATCATTTAGAAAGCCAAAAGTGTTGTGAAAGGCCACAACAAGTATTAAACATTTTTCGTCTTATTCTAAATAAAATTAGCATCACCTTTGTGTGAATATGTTCTTTATTTTATTTGATCAAAAATATATTAACACAATCTGTCCGGTTTTTTTTTTGTATTCCGTTGATCTGAATAACACACCTTCTGGTCTGTTTGCCATCTCATTCGTCATAATATGCAAATTCTGGCTTTAAACTGGCTTTGGTTTTTGCTCCAGTAGATTTAGCAAAATTTATTTTGTGAAAACAAAAATTTTGTTTCTTTTTAAGTCTGATTGCAGACTGGTACTATAATCAAATCCATACCCTTCCCTACACCTTCATGTCTTCTTTGTCGGATGGAATTCGACAGATTTTACAATGTGCGTACATCCTTCCAGGGACTTTTTTAAGTTGGTTAGGCAAGGTTGAAAAAGGAGTGTGAAGAGGAGTCTTCGTTAAAACACCAAAAAACGACGTACATATATATTGCCCAAGATATAACTATATCTAAGGCCATATATAATTGTATTCAATGCCAGATATAATTATATCTGGTACCATACCTAATTATATCTACTACCAGATATAGTTATAAAGGGTGATTTTTTTTAGCTATTATCTTATTGGCAACACTAGTTTAAACAGCTCACGCAAGTTTAGAGTTTTGTTTCACTGTCAAACATCTTCAGTTTGGTGTATAATTTAACCATGAATCCTCTTACAAACAAACAACGATTGCAAATTATTGAATTTTATTATCAAAATGCGTGTTCTGTTAAGAAGGTTCATCATCATCAAAATTGTGTTCAGCGACGAAGCTCATTTTTGGCTCAATGTGTACGTAAATAAGCAGAATTATTGATTTTGCAGTGAAGATCAACAAAAAGCATCGCAAGAGCTTTCAATGCATGCTGAAAAAGTCACAGTTTGGTGTGGTTTATGGGCTGGTGGCATCATTGGATCGTACTTCATCAAAGATGATGAAGCTAGCCGCTTGAAATTTTGCACAAATTCTTATTAGTGTAGGTCGGTTGGGATTGTAAATGGGCTATATCGGTCCACGGTTTGATATAGCTGCCATATAAACCGATCTGGGATCTTGACTTCTTGAGCCGCTAGAAGGCACAATTTTTATCCGATTTGGCTGAAATTTTGTATGAGATGTTTTATTATGAATTCCAACAACTGTGCTAAGTATGGTTGAAATCGGTCCATAACCTGATATAGCTGTCATATAAACATATGTGGGGTCTTGACTTCTTGAGCCTCTCCAGGGAGAAATTCTTATCCGATTTGGCTGAAATATTGCATGATGTGTTTTATTATGACTTAAAACAACTGTGCTGAATATGGTTGAAATCGGTCCATAACCTGATATGGCTGTCATATAATATGACTGAAATTTTGCACGACGTGTTTTGTTATGACTTCCAACAACTGTGTTAAGAATAGTTCAAATCGGTTCATAACCTGATATAGCTGCCATGTAAACCGATCTGGGATCTTGACTTCTTGAGCCCCTAGATAGCGCAATTATTATTCGACTTAGCTGAAATTTAGCATGAGGTGTTTTGTTATAACTTTAAACAACTGTGCTAAGAATAGTTCAAATCGGTTTATAACCTGATATAAAGGGTGATTTTTTTGAGGTTAGGATTTTCATGCATTAGTATTTGACAGATCACGTGGGATTTCAGACATGGTGTCAAAGAGAAAGATGCATTTCGAACCGAACACTGATTTTGGTAATAAAATTCAATGATTTGCAAGCGTTGCTCGTTAGTAAGTCTATTCATGATGAAATGTCAAAGCATACTGAGCATCTTTCTCTTTGACACCATGTCTGAAATCCCACGTGATCTGTCAAATACTAATGCATGAAAATCCTAACCTCAAAAAAATCACCCTTCAGCTGCCATATAAACCAATATGGGATCTTGACTTCTTTAGCCTCTAAAGGTCGCAAGTATTCTCCGATTTTGTATAACGGCTTCTCTCGTGACTTTTAGCATACGTGTCGAATATGAATCGGTTTATAGCCTAATATGAATCGGTTTATAGCCTAATATGAATCGGTTTATAGCCTAATATGAATCGGTTTATAGCCTAATATGAATCGGTTTATAGCCTAATATGAATCGGTTTATAGCCTAATATGAATCGGTTTATAGCCTAATATGAATCGGTTTATAGCCTAATATGAATCGGTTTATAGCCTAATATGAATCGGTTTATAGCCTAATATGAATCGGTTCATAGCCTAATATGAATCGGTTTATAGCCTAATATGAATCGGTTTATAGCCTAATATGAATCGGTTTATGGCCTAATATGAATCGGTTTATAGCCTAATATGAATCGGTTTATAGCCTAATATGAATCGGTTTATAGCCTAATATGAATCGGTTTATAGCCTTATATGAATCGGTTTATAGCCTAATATGAATCGGTTTATAGCCTAATATGAATCGGTTTATAGCCTAATATGAATCGGTTTATAGCCTAATATGAATCGGTTTATAGCCTAATATGAATCGGTTTATAGCCTAATATGAATCGGTTTATAGCCTAATATGAATCGGTTTATAGCCTAATATGAATCGGTTTATAGCCTAATATGGATCGGTTTATAGCCTAATATAAATCGGTTTATAGCCTAATATGAATCGGTTTATAGCCTAATATGAATCGGTTTATAGCCTAATATGAATCGGTTTATAGCCTAATATGAATCGGTTTATAGCCTAATATGGATCGGTTTATAGCCTAATATGAATCGGTTTATAGCCTAATGTGAATCGGTTTAATTACTAACATATATTTTCTACTTTATATTTTTGTAGAGTTTTCCAATTTTTTCTTATAGTTTTTTGTATATCACATTGTCTAACATTCAATTGCCCCATATTTTGTTGTGCATTAAAACGGTTACCAATTAAGAACGTGCAAAATTGTATGCTTAGATTGGTTTTATATCACACCAATCGCAAACATGTGTTAGTTATTTCTCGTTCTGTTTGTTCTTCATTTCTTGTTCTTTCCTGTACTCTGTCTGTCAGATGATGTGATGATGTAAGGGTATTTTCTTCCAAAAACAATAAATGTGCAATGTTCTCAAGTGTGTGATCGGTGCTCCGCTGCTGGCTGTATATTTTGGGATGGTCGTGATTCATTCATTTGATTTTGTACCAATTAAATGTTGAAAAGAAATTGCCTTTAAAAAATTTGATAAGGTTCCCATTGACACAGTATTTTTTATGTGGGGGATTGTTTTGTTCTTTTTTAGTTTCTATTGTTTTTCTATTTGACAAGTAAATTGAGTATTTTTGTTGTGTACGATGCACTTTCTTGTCTTTTTTTTCAAGCTAGAGAATAATTGTGATTGAAATAGGGCAAGCGTATTAGATTACCTTTTATAGTGGGTGTATTGCATTTCATTTTATATATATATATATATATATATATTTTTTTTTTTTTTCAACTGGCCTTAACTAATTTTTTTTTTAAATTTTATTTCTTTGCAGGTATGTACTCGATCATTACAAATAAAATTAATTTTTATAATTGTAACAGGTAAAATGTGTATTTTAAAATGAAAATATAAAGGAAAATCATTAAATGATATTAAAAAATATTAGAGAATGGAGAATTGATTTTTACATACAATAAATTTTTTACATGGTTTGGTATTACCGCTCTTCTAGGTTTAGCACTTTTCTCAAAATATGCTGGTGTTGGGAAGTTTTTAAATTTAAAATAATCCCAATTTTTTACATTTCGTTTAGTTTTTCCGGAGATTTGTCGTTTGCGCCTTAGCATGCATGAAAACTTATCTCTTTTGGTTTTCCAGAAAAACCATACCACAATTGCTCTTTGCTGATAGAGT
>NC_081553.1:219850723-219863223 GCF_963082655.1 Stomoxys calcitrans
AATTATTGGAAGATGATAGAACAACAAGAGGCGAAAAGAGGTAGTCAGGCCATAAAAATTCAGCTTCTCCCTGCTGCTCCTTGCTGTCTTGCCATCTTCCCAAGAACCCAATATCGGACGTGGACTTATGCGCATATTTCAAATAATTGAGACAAGCGGCATCAAACTTTGTTTTTTTTTCTATTAAAAACCATGCCGTTTTCCGTTGTATTTGTAGTTGCTGCAGATGATAAAGGAATCTTGAAATTATTTTTAAAAGTTTAAAATTTCTTTTTGAATTCTTGCGCCCGCTTTGTTGGAATACAACAGAAAATTGAACCTGTTTTTATTTTTTGTTGGTTGAGGCTTCATTCTTTCCTTCTTGTTAGTAAGAGCTCTGATTCGGTTAAAATGTCTGTTTGGTTCAACATCAACTCCTAGTTGAAAGTTGCTAAAAACAAAACGGGAAGACCATCGATTGGCATGGTGTTGGCGGCGGCCAGCATTTTTTCTTTTCCATGCCATGATTAAGATGAAGTCTGTCCTGGAATATGAGAATGATGGCTGGAATTTTCTTCTTTTAACCCATAGTTATGTGTGGGGTAAGAGAAAAACAGTTTTTCTACCCCCAACGGTTTTCCTAGGCTATTAAATGACGCTCAAAAGTTTGAAAAATAACGCCTCAATAATTGTAAGATTTTTTAAAACTAATGGCGCGCTACAGAATTGTGGTTGGTATATTGAATTGCAGTATTGTCTGGGCTAAAATCAAATTTTGTTGAATGTACTTTTAAATGTGTTAACAGAGCAACTGAATTCATTATGAAAGGATAGGTAAAACTTAAAGTAATTGAGTTAACCCACAAATAGCGGGAAATGTTCTCCTTTTTTACAATTTTCAACTTGGGATCGCTTATAATTCTTGCATTTAAGGTAGACAGTGTATTTAACAATATTACTGACAACACTGCAGTGAATATGTTTTAGAACATTTTAACCCTCCTGTTATTAATTGTAGGTCCTTTTTTGATAAAAGTGTAGAAAAGTTCTTTTAAAATGGTAATTTTACTATAAGTCTCCTAATGGACTTAAACCCTACAAAATGCATTATTTATGTACCCATAGCACCTAAATCGAAATATGGTCCCATTTGGACCAAATTCGGCACGGACATTGAGTGGCCTACTACAATTCACTGTTCAATTTTGATTAGACCGATCGGAGCCATATAGGACACGGATGTCGAAAAGCTTTACATAAGTCACTGTGTCAAATTTCAGCGAAATCGTATAATAAATAAGCATTTAGGGGGCCAAGACCTTAAATCTAGAGATCGGTCTAGGTGGGAGCTATATCTGGACCGATCTGGGTCGTCTTCAGGAAAAATATCGCGGGCCCAAACACAACTCACTGCCCTTAATTTCAGCGAAATCGGGCAATAGCGCCTTTTATTGGCGCAAGACATTAAATCGAGAGATAGGCAGCTATATCCAAATCTAGACAACTCACTGTATCAAATCTCAGCTTAATCGGATAATAAATGTGGGGGCCCTTATGCCAATGGTGATTACAACAGACAGACGGACGGCCATGGCTTGATCGTGTTAGATTTTTACAACGATCGAGAATATAATGGATATTTGGATGTGTTGCAAACGGATGACATAATGAATGCACCCCATACTTCGGTGGTTAGTATTAAAACGTCTGTCTGTCGAAAGCACGATAACTTTCGAAGGAGTAAAGCTAGCCGCTTGAAATTTTGCACAAATACTTCTGTGTATGGTTGAAATCGGTCCATAACCTGATATAGCTGTCATATAAACCGATCTGGGGTCTTGACTTCTTGAGTCACTAGAGGACGCAATTATTATCCGATTTGCCTGAAATTTTGCATGAGGTGTTTTATTATGATTTCCAACAACTGTGCTGGGTATGGTTGAAATCGGTCCATAGCTGTCATATAAACCGATCTGGGGTCTTGACTTCTTGAGCGTCTAAAGTGCGCAATTCCTATCCGATTTGGCTGAAATTTTGCACGACGTGTTTTGTTATGACTTTCACCAACTGTGTTAAGAATAGTTCAAATCGATTCATAACCTAATATAGCTGCCATATAAACTGATCTGGGGTCTTGAATTCTTCAGCATATAACGGGCGCAAGTATTATCCGATTTGGCTGAAATTTTGTACAACGGCTTCTCTCATGACCTTTAACATACGTGTCGAATATGGCATGAATCGGTTTATAGCCTAATACAGATCCCCTATAAACATATCTTCCTGTTTTACTTCTTCAGCCCCTAAAGTGCGCAACTCTTACTAGATTTGGCTAAAATTTTACACAATAACTTCTACTATGGTCTCCAATATTCAGTTCAATTATGGTGCGAAATGAACCATTACTTGATATTGTTCCAATAACATAGCAATTCTTTTCTTATATCCTTTGTTTGCCTAAAATAAGATACCGTGGCAAGCACTCGAAAAATGCGATCCATGGTGGAGGGTATATAAGATTCGGCCCGGCCGAACTTAGCACGCTTTTACTTGTTTTATATATTTATTTTTGCTTATTTTTATTTTTTTTTAATTTTGTTTTAATATATTTTTTTAATATATTTTTTTATTTTTTTTTTAATTTTTTTTTTAATTTTTTTAAATTTTTTTTTAAATTTTTTTAAAATTTTTTTTAATTTTTTTAAAATTTTTATTTTAATTTTTTTTTTTAATTTTTTTTTTTTAATTTTTTTTTTTTTAATTTATTTTTTTTTTTAATTTTTTTTTTTTTTTATTTTTTTTTTAATTTTTTTTTTTTTTTTTTTTTTTTTTAATTTTTTTTTTTTTTTTTTTGTTTTTTATTTTTTATTTTTTATTTTTATTATTTTTTTTTAAATTTGTTTTTATTTTTTTTATTGTTTTTTTATTATATTTATTGTTTTTTTATTATATTTATTGTTTTTTAATTGTTTTTTTATTATTTTTATTTTTTTTATCACTGTTTTTATTGTTTTAAATTAATTATTTCAAACTTATTTTACAACTACATTTTATTTTTTTGGTAATATTGTTTACCTTCTTTCCACCTTATAATTAGTGACCTCTAATTCGTTGCCGATTATTACTTAGTTCTGCTTAAAGCTCAAATACCCAATGCCCCCACATTCCAGCCGACTCGCCTGTTAACCTGTCATAACAAAATAGTGCTCCATCATCAATTGTCTGCTTAACTTCTGGCAGTTAGTATTGCTAGTCTCAAGCCGCTAAAAGCTTCTAGCTGCCGGTGCAATATTTCCTACTACCCGCTGACTTGATGGTTAGCCAAATAGTTCTTTCCCGGTTTGTGAATGGCGGTGGTAGAGTAGAACATTGTTGTTAAGGCTAAGATGATAAGTTGGTACGGGTGCTGTTTCTGTTGCGGCTGCAGCAACAATCAAACCAGTTAACTAACAAGCCTTACAGGCGGTTTTGTCTATATATGAACACCATGCCAGCTAGCTGCTGCCTACCTCCACAAGAATCATGGTTGGCATGATTGGCATCAAAACAATATTGATTTTTTTTTGCCGTATTCCCAAGAAGTAGAAGAAAAATAAACAAAAGTAAGAAAAAAAATGTGGTAGTAACATTCACTCTACATTAAAGAGGTATAGACGCAATTGGAGGTAAAACTAAAAGAACACACTGTGACAGGAAAATGAGTTAGCCATGGGATTGATTTTGATGTATTACTTTCTTTATAGTAGAGAAATATCAATGTGGCCTTTCTAAATCAAATTTCTTTAGGATGGTGATCTTAAAAATTAATTTTATTAATCATTTAGTATATATAGACAATTCCATCCATTCAAGACACAATCGATTCAAAACGAAAAATATGTGATTTAATTTTATTTCCAATTCATTCACTCAAAATAAAAATAAAAACATTTTAACTAGTTAGTGCTAGAATTTTGTTCTAAAGTAACTCTATTTTCGCGGGCGCCCCGGTAGCTGAGTTGGTATCATGCTTGGATTACCAGTGCAGGGGTCGTGGGTTCGATTCCCGCCGCTAGCCTTGGTCTGTCGCTACTGTGGTATCACAATGGACTTAAAATTGTCTAAGTGAGCCTGTAAAGAACTGTCACTCTTATCTAACCTAACTCTATTTTTGTGTATTTTTCTATTATTTCGTCGTAAAGGGGCTAAAAATACTTCGTTTACAGCAAAAAATGATTCGTTTACAGCAAAAAATGATTCGCTTACAGCAAAAAATGATTCGTTTATTATACTCCTGAGGTAGACAGAATTGATTGAGAGCGAGAACAGTTTAGTTTTAGACCATTGTCCTAGCTTATATAAAACAGAGATTGAGAGCACATATACTCTCACATTGGTTTAATGAGTTGTGCAATAAAGGCCAGTGGATAGGTCAGTGGTGAATCCCACTTCTAAATTCAACTAATCGAAGCTTTGCAATTCCTAAACTCGTTTTATCCATAAATATATTGATTTATTTATTTTCATACTTGGCTCTTGAATGGCATTTCTAAGGCAGGCGAAATTTTGCCATTTCTTAACACTGTCATCTACCGCATGCTGTTAAGTACTGCTTGCCATTCCCAAAAACCCGTTGAGCAATCAATAGGCCAGCAAGACATAACGTAACATGATTTGTTTTTTTTTTTCCTTTGCTTCACTTTATACAGCTCTAATTCTAGCGGCAGTTGTGGTGTCTTTCACAAGCCATGGATGGCCAAAATCTCATCTAAGCATGAATGGATTTTGCCAGAGTCTGTCTCTTGTCGTAGTGGTTTGTGTTTACACCACCAGGTTCGCGACTCATCATTATACCACGGGGCTAATGGTCACCATTTGGCATTGTCTTAGTGGTACAATGTTCTAAATATTTATTAACAATGGAAGAGGAAGAGAGTTGTAGAGCAGCTATTAATAATATCACCTTCACGTTGTGTGTAGAAGAATGGAGGTAATAAAAGCAACTGTCTTTCCATTTTTTTTTTTTTGAATTATCTTCTGATTGGTTAAGACTCTTTGGAAGTTTTGTTTTCTTTTTTTCTTTTTTTGCTGTTGCATTGTGTGTGAGATGTGTAAGATAAGGAGTTGATGCTTTACTTCAAAGTTATGCCAAGAGGAGCATGGCACTAATTCTGGTTTTTCCACTTCATTTTTTTTTTTTTTTGTTTGTATGTTGGTTGGTTAACCTTGCTGACGTTGTAGGCATGCATGTTGCTGGCTTGAATAACCAGCCAGCCAGCCAGCCAGCAAGTTATCCTGTTGCTTTTGGTGTATGTGTCAGCCACCTGTGCCGGAATGAGGTCCACCTAATTCTTTGCCGTAAATGGTTTGCTTGTTTTAATTTCAAAATATTAATTGAAGTTCAGCAAAGTTATTTTTTCAGTTTCTAGAGATTTGAAAAAAACCAAAAAAATGGAAAAAAATTAAAAAAAATTGAAATAGAAATTAAAAAAAATTCAAATAGAAATTAAAAAAAAAAAATTCAAATAGAAATTAAAAAAAAAATTCAAATAGAAATTAAAAAAAAATGGAAAAATTAAAAAAATGAAAAAAAAAATAAAAATTAAAAATTAAAAAAAATGAAAAAAATTTAAAAATTAAAAAAAACTTCAAAGTTTATTTAAAGAAAAAAAATATTAAAAAATAAACTTAAACAAAATAAATTAAAAAATATAATATAAAAAATTAAATGAAATTAAATGAAATTAAATAAAATAAAAAATAAAATAAAATAAAAAATTTTATAAAATAAAAAATAAAATATAATAAAAAAAATAGAGAAAATCAAAAATAATAAAAAATAGGGAAAATAAAAAAAATTAAAAACAAAATAAAGAAAAAATTAAAAAAATAGAAAAAAAAATAGAAAAAAATTAGAGAGTTTGAAAAAAATTAAAAAAAATGATTAAAAAGTAAACTAAAAAAAATTTTAAAAAATAATAAAATTAACAAAAAATAAATAAAAGAAAGAAATGAATAACAATTAAATTGTATGTGAAAATTAAATATATAAATAAAAATTAATTAAATAAAAAATAAAAATAAAATAAATGAAAAAATAAAAAATAAATAAAAAAAAATAAAAAGTTAATTGAAAAAAAAAAAAAAAAAATAATATAAATAAAAAAAATAAAATAAATAAAAAAAAAATAAAATATTAAAAAAAAATAAAATAAATTAAAAAAAAAATAAAAAATAAAATAATTAAAAAAAAATGAAATAAATGAAAAAAAAAATAAAATAAATGAAAGGAAAAAATAAAAAGTTAATTGAAAAAAAAAAAAATAAAATAAATAAAAAAAAATAAATTAAAAAAAAAATAAATTAAATAAATTAAAAAAAATAAATAAAATAAATGAAATAAAAAATAAATAAAATAAATGAAATAAAAAATAAAATAAATGAAAAAAAAGTAAAATAAATGAAAAACAAATAAAAAATAAAATAAATGAAAAACAAATAAAAAATAAAATAAATGGAAAAAAAAATAAAAAATAGAATAAATGAAAAAAAAAATAAAATAAATGAAAAAAAAAATAAAATAGAATAAATGAAAAAAGAATAAAAAATAAAATAAATGAAAAAAAAAATATATAAAATAAATGAAAAAAAAAAATAAAAAATAAAACTGGAAAAAATCAAATATAAAATAATTGAAAAAAAATAAAATGAAATGAAAAAAATAAAATAAAATACAAAAAAGAAATTAAAATATATTTTATAAAAAAAAAATAAATGAAAAACAAGTGAAAGTGTGCTAAGTTCTGGCGGGCCGAATCTTATATACCCTCCACCACGGAACGCATTTGTCAAGTTCTTTCAATGACATTTTCAAATATGTATGAGCTGTATATTAAATTATTGACCGATATGGACCGCAATTGCCATGGCTTGTTAGATGTCATAGAAAAATACCAGCTCCAAAATTTCAGGCAAGTTGAGAAAAGTTGCGCTCTCCAATGGCTCAGAGTGTCAAATTCGGTTTATATGCCAGCGATATCAGATTATCGACCAATTTAGACCATACTTGGCACAGTTGTTGGAAATGATACAAAAACACCAAGTGCAAAATTTCATCTAAATCGGACAAGAATTGCGCCCTATAAAAGCCCAAGAAGTCTCACCGGGAGATCGGTTTATATGGTGGTTTATATCTCAAAAGCAAATAAAATAAAACAAATATATTAAAATTAAATCAAAAGGGTGTGGGAAATGGTTTTTTGCAAAAAAAAGTGGAATAAAGGTTTACCATGGTCTTGAGATTGACCTAAAAACCCCAAAAGCATTCTATCTTAAAGATCGATGCTAATGACCTGCTTTGAGCGTCTTCCAATAAAACAATTCCAAAGCCAGCAACCTTCGAATTTCATGAGAAATTCTCTTAAATTATGATTTGGCAATAATTTATGATCTTTAATGTGGTGTTATATTCATTTATATTTTGTGATTTTCATCATCTTTTGTCTTCAGTATTTTCTGTTTCTTTATGTGTGGCCAAAAAAGAACAAGTTGTTAAGCGGCATAGCAAATTGGCCAAAAGAAATTTTGCAAATATCAAAAAGTAACCACAATTATTGTTTCCCTTCATTTGCACAGTAAAAAAAATCATCATTGGATGTTAAGGTATTATTAAACGGTATTTGTACTTTTTCTTCGAATACAAGATGGACCAATCGTTAATTTGGTATGGCTTTTTCTCATAAATAACACGAGGTATACTCAGAAAGGTGATGGGAAAAACATAAAAAGACATGAATAAATTAATAAAAATAAAAAAAATAAAGAAACATTAAAAAAATAAATAAAGAAACATAAAAAACAAATAAAAAATAATAAAAAAAAAAAATAAAAACAAAAATAAAAAATAAAAAAATTAAAAAATAAAAAAATTAATAAAATCAAAAAAATATATAAAAAATAAAAAAAATATATAAAAAAATAAATAAAACATTAAAAAAAAATTAGGAAAATATAAAAGAAATAATAAAAAAATTTAAAAAAAAAAAATCAAAAGTAAAAAAAATATTAAAAGATTATAAAAAATGCAAAAACATATTACAAACAATTATCAAAAAAAATTTTAAAAATTTGTAAAAAATGAAAAAAACGAAAAATTAAAAAAATAATAATAATAATATATAATAATAAAATAGTAATAAAAAGAAATAAAACAAAAAATAATAAAAAGATATAAAAAAATAATAAAAAAAATCTTAATGAAAAATTATATAAAAATGTTATAAATGTTTTGCTATACTATTTGAATAGAAAACATTAAACAATGTTCTAAAGCCTGATATTATCCTGCAATATACAAATTAAAAAAAAATTAATAAAAATTATAAAAAAATTATAAAAAAAATTTAAAAAATTGTAAAAAAATTATAAAAAAAATATAAAAATATTATAAAAAAATTACAAAATAATTAAAAAAAAAATTATAAAAATAACCCAAAATGGTACCATCTAAGCCATAATTCGCATGGACGTCAAATAGCAAAACACAGCTCATTGTGTCCATTTTTAGCGAAATCGGACAATAAATACGACTATTGTGGGCCTAAGATCTAAAATCGGGAGATCGATCTATGCGGGGTCATAGTTAGATAAAGACCGACAGGCACAAATACTGAGGGTCTTTGCGTAAATCTATGTGCCAATGTGCTATATGGGCCTAAGACTTTAAATCAGGATATCGCTCTATATGGGCTCTATATCCAGATAGAGACCAATATCGCCCATCTTCGAACTTTACCTACCCATGTCCAAAAAAGAAATTTTGTGCAGTTTCAGCTCAATATCTTCAGTTTTAAAGATGTCAAAAGGCAAACGGACAGACACACAGACGGATGGAGATGGCTAGATTGTCTTAGATTTTTATGACGACCATGAATATATGCACTTTATAGGGTTGGAAATGAATATTTCAATGTCTTACAAACGGAATTACAAAATGAAAACGAGTATACCCACATCCTTCGATTGTGGGTATAAAACTTACCAAAACTCTTTTTATAATAGTTATAGAAATTTGTAAAGATTGTGATCCGATTTTATAATTTAATCCAATATTTGTCAATATTTTATTCTTATAATATTTTATTCTTATATTTTATTCTTATAATATTTTATTCTTATAATATTTTATTCTTCAAAAGTTTCCACTATATTTACCAATGGCCTTCAATATCTTCATTATTATAACTCAAAATAACGGCCAGTTTATCTTACAACAATATGTCAACGCTGTGGTTTTTGTCTATGCTAACATTGTATTTCACCTTCCTTAGTTGTTGAATAGGATATTTCACCACTGATACAGTCTCCACTTAGCTTGTGGTGAGAATTTAGTTACCTTTAATGGTTTGTGACTAGGGTGGCATTGCATGACTTGCTCTCAAGTTGCAACAGTGTACAAAAGCTATGTTTATTAGTAAAGTTCACAACATTTTGCAAATATTCAACTCTTCTCAGTTATGGTGAGTTTTTTGAGGTAAGAAATGGGTTCACTATACACCACACTTTATAAAGTATTGGTTTGCCCAAAAAGTAATTGCGGATTTTTCATATAGTCGGCGTTGACAATTTTTTTCCCAGCTTGTGACTCTGTAATTGCATTCTTTCTTCTGTCAGTTATCAACTGTTACTTTTAGCTTGCTTTAGAAAAAAAGTGTAAAAAAGTATATTTGATTAAAGTTCATTCTAAGTTTTATTAAAAATGCATTTACTTTCTTTTAAAAAATCCGCAATTACTTTTTGGGCAACCCAATACATCATGTATATATTTTTTCAACTTAACATAAGCCATGCAATTTTTTTCATACAAAATTTTTTTACCAATACAAATTTGAAATATACAAATTATTTTCGAAAATTGGATTTTCATAAAAATTTCATTTTTATAATTTTGTTTTTTTTTTTTTTAATTTGAGTTTCATTTTCATAAAATTTGTTACCAAAAAAAAATTGAGAAAAAATAGATTTTCAAAAATTTTATTTCTTTTTAACTTGATTTTTATAAAATTTTCATTTTCATATAAATTTTATTTTCATAAAAACATTTTTTTTTTTAATTTTATCAAATATATTTTCATAAGAAGGAGGAAATCAAAGATGAGTTCCTGGGCGAAATTGGAAAGCACTAGTAAGGCATCTAGGTCGCACAAAGTGCTCCTCATGGAGCTAGGCATAATATTTTCATTAAAAAGAAAATATTTTCATAAAATTACATATTTTTGGAAAACTTTGACAAAAATTGATTTTCTTGGACGTTTTTCGAGAATTTTCATAGCAAATGTTCAACTTCCATTTTGATAGAAATTTCATTCGAAATTTGTTTAAGCAAGCAGTTCAAAAAAAAAAAATTGTTGATTTTATCGCCATAAAAAAATAGAATTAATTATTAAACTTTAATTTTCCTTAAAAATTTCGACGAAAATGGAGTTCTTCAAAAATTACGTGCCATCGAAAATTTCTTCATGATTTGTCAAAAGAAATCTGAAACTTTCTCCTTGTCAATGATTCGTTAAATGCTTATTTTCACTCTTCAAGTTCATAGCTGCCCTTATCGCAATTTAAAAAATTATTCGCCTCTATTTGTGTTAATTTCTCAATTTGGTTTCTTCGACTAGTGGAAATTTGTAAAAATGTCTTTTGACACAATAGCAGTATGGTGATGTGGGGAGACAACGACACACCTTCTTCGACTAAATTAATTGCTGCATGGCTTGTCTTTGTGTTTTTCACAACAACAATTCACTTTTTGATTAAATAAGCCACGAGACATTCAATCCCCCCCCCGTCTGGTACAAAATGAAAAGTTAACGAAAATGCAGAAAATGTTAAAACAAATAACCCCAATACAGCGGCTTGAATGACCATGTGCCAGGTAGTAGATGGGAGGTAGTATTGATTAAATGCCTAACCACCTCAAATCCTCCTCTTGTTGCATGGCGGTCGTTTTGATACTCTCTTGGTGTTGTTTCCCTGTCTGAAGACCATTGTCTGTCCGTCCATCTGTCTGCTGGCTTACAATATGATGGTTGCTTTTGCCATCTAACTAAAGAAATCATTGGCACGTCATAATGGCGTAAATTGCACCAAACTCACTCTTGGAATAACAAAAAAAAAACCTCCTCCTCGAGACTTGAAAAATTATGCCAAAAGCGCATGTGCACGCACCCAATTCAAAATGCGTGCCTAGCTTATCGAAATTAATCAAAGGCGAGACATTAAATTGTCACTTTATGGCTTATGGATGAGTGATAGTTTATGGTCAGATTCGATTTGATTGACTGACTTGAGAAATGATTAAATACCACAGAGACATTGAATTAAATATTAACTGAACGAAAGTGTTTAATTTAATAAATCTTCACATTGTTGTTAAGTAGTAGGGGATACATTATGGGTGCGCGCTAAATTGAATTTGCGTTGGAATTTTGAAAGCATTTTTAATGTTTAATGACAACAAAAATTTTTATTTAAATTTCGAAGAAATTTTCTACAAATTTCAAGTTTTCGAAATTTTTAAGACTTTAAAGACATTTTCAGAATGAAAATTTACTCGACAACATTTTCTATGAAAATTATTTTTCGACAAAAATGTCAATGAAAATTATTTTTCGACAAAAATTTCTATGAAAATTAAAAAAAAAAATTTTTAATTTTTTTTATACAATCCTTGAGTGGAGCGGAAGAAAAATATGCGAATCACGGAGTAGATACCTATTACGATAATTTTTTTAGGCTCAAAATGGACTCTAAAGACCCAACAGCTGCGGTGGTGACATCAGACCATAGCATGTTATCCGCCCCCCTACTCTATAAGTGTGGGTACTTTGGCACCTATAGTTGAGAGTAATGCTTCAAGCGCACAACCAGTCTTAAGGCAAACAATTGAGGAAGAGAGTGATAAACCAGAGGAATGCGCAGTTCGTCCCTTGCCTTTAAGTAAAGGTAGTGTTTCCGATTCAGACAGCGACAGTGTTAATGAATCGCAACCAACTCGAGAGATGGGGACTGCGAAATGAGGGCAGAAGTGAGCGAGGGCTTTGCTAAGCTCACCAGAAAACCGAAAAAGCAGTCCGGGGCAAGACGAAGGAGACAGAAGTATGCACCGGTAGCGCAATCTAGCGAAAGTGTAGGATGCTGGAAGGGATGGAATTGACATTCCAGGCACTTTTACGGAAGTTGGAAAGAAAATCAGATCACCCGAAGAGCATAACACTACTAAAATGCCGAAGAAGAACAAATAAAAGTAAAGCAGTAAACAACAAGCAAAGTTCGGTCGGGTCGAATCTTGAGGACCCTCCACCATGGATTCTGCTAAACTTCTGTCAAACTAGCAAAAATTCAAGCTTCTAGGAACCGAATAAGTATAATCGAGACACCGGTTTATATGGAAGCTATAAACCGATTTTGACCTTACTTGGCACAGTTGTTGGAAGTCTTTACAGAACACAATGTGCAAAATTTCAGCCAAATCGGACAAAAATTGCGGC